>NC_139923.1:22569366-22572529 GCF_963514095.1 Eutrigla gurnardus | reverse complement strand
TTCCAAAACAAAGAGCTCATAATGAACCCTAGGCTTTCTTTGCTACAGTGTGTGTGTGTGAGTGTTTGTTCGTGCTTGAGCCCTCCTTAACCGTTGCCTTCTGCAGACCCAGGGGTGGAGAGTGAGTGTTTGGGATCTGGACATCTGGGTCGAGCTTCAGCCTACCGTCTGTCTCCCAGATCTGCTTTTTAACTCTTGAACCCAATCAGATGGTAGCTCAACTCGCTATCCCGGCACGAAATCTGGTCATCAGTCACAGCCTCCGCAACACAACACAGCGTGGTCACACCCCAGCTAGCAATCACACATTCTCAGACTGTTGAGCTTCGCACACATCTTGTTTGTTTGATCATTCTGAGGGGAAAAAAAACAAAACACCTTTTTGTCCATGACAGTAGATTCTCACACTAGCACTGTAAATAACAAGGATACACACCTACTGTTAAATATTTGACTCACAGAATAAACCTTACAACAACAGCTCCAATTTCAGGGCAGACTTCCTACTCCGTGTTCACATTTATTTATGTTTTCACTCATGAGCGCATGTGCATGCATGTGTACATGATGTGTGTGTTAAGTGAGTTTGTATCTGTGTGTGTGTGAGTGACGGAATCGCTGTCTGTTTTTTTTTCTTTCTCCTCACTCACCCCGTTAGTTTCTGACCTTAATGTGTCACTCATCCCGGCACCTGCATGTAGGCAAGCATGATAGTTTTGATCTGACAAGGATAGACTTACACTTGATTTAATCTAAGTTGTCTCTGTGGAGTCTGCTGAGGTACCAGTCTGTTTCACCGCTCAGGTCAAGGCCTTGTGACATGGGCTGTCAGTCCGCTCCTCCACTGCATGTGTGAGAGGGGAAAGCAATGCTTTGAGCTCTGAAACGCTCGCTGCAGAAAAACGGTCTGGATGAATTGCCGGAGCTCATGCATTCCCGGTTAATGGGTAATCTCCCTCATACACAACAAGAATTAATCCCGAGCAGCTGTCTCTCCCACTTGTTTGCAAACTTGTCAGGAATCAAAAGGAAAAAAAAAATTCACACGGATAATTATTCAATTGTAAAGTTTGAATGTCACAGCTTCTTGGTTCTTAAAATGCACACAGCTCATAATAAGGCAGAAATAAAGGCCATTATGAATACAAACAATAACTAACATACATAATTAGGTAAGAGAAACATTTTCACACAAGAGCAACTGCTGGGTTTTCTCAATCAATGACAATCTAAACCTGTATGTCAGCAGGTATTTCTCATGAATGAAAACAACATATTAAATTGATGGATATATGTAGTCAAGAAAGGCAATAGAGAGGTAGCCGACCATGCTTGATGGGAAGTGTGTGTGTGTGTGTGTGTGTGTGTGTGTGTGTGTGCGCGCGCCTGCAGCCCAATGGCTAGCCTCCTGCAGCTTGTGCCAGACTCCTCAGCATTTGGCTGCAGCCCGTCTGTCACTGAGCAGAGAAAATAGTCACACACATTAAAGGCGTTGTCATATTCAATGTCCTTTGAGTGAATAAATTAACAAATGAACACACTAGTTTAACCATTGGCAGATGTGTTTTAATGGGAATGTAGGTGTGTTGTGTCAAATGTATGCACAAAAAGGATCCAAGCAAGTTAGTCTTAGTTAGATTTAAAATCCAGTTATTTTGTGTATAAAAGGATTAGACTAATGATTTCTTGTCACGATTATCTTGGCCAATTGCAATTCACGATATTAACCTGATAATCATCACACTATGTTTAAAGCTGTTGAAACGCTTTACTGCACAGAGGAAGGTCAGATCTACTTTACTTTAAAATTGTCAGTTAATAAATCCTTCTGTGACCTGAAGGTAAAAAAATCAAATTTCACGAATCTTGAATTTCTGAAGTTGTATTGCGTAATTGAAGCTTGAAAGTTTGGATCCTGCTTCCACTGGTTCTACGTCATCAAACAAGTAAATGTGTTATGTGATGGCTGGCTGGTATAGATATCCCAGATAATGTCATTAAGCTTACCCCATTGGGTGATTGTGTGTTTGCTGACTGTGTGGGCGTGGCACCAGCAACATCACATGATATTTAATTTGCTTCGAGTAGAGGATGTCCTGCAGTGTGGAAGTCAGCTGATCGGGTACTACTACTACTACTACGCCTAAATGTTGCTGAGTGAATAATCTCAAGCAGCTGTGACCTCCCCATCTCATTGAGCTATCTGCAGCAGGGTGTTTGATATTTCCTCTGTGATTGTGTGTTTTGATCGCCCGCTCTGGAGTCCGTTGCGGTGATATCCTGATTATGTATAGTAACAGGGAACAATCCAGGCACTGTGTTGACTGCTAATTGGGCTCCAGTTTAACGACTGTGTCATATTAATGACCCAGATCCAGCTCATTGTAATATTCATGAGTTGTGAGGATTGTCTTACGGACTGTGTGGTGCAGATGTGTGTGAACACTTGAGTTTGTATGTTGATGTGCACCCGAGTGTCGGAAACAAAGGTTAATCACTGTGTACAGTTCTTCTTCAATGTATCCCTTTTGTGTGCCTAAAAAGCGGTAACAGCGTTCGCAGTCTCGTTTCTGTGATGTGATTCACCCCCTTATTCTCAGTGCCATTGATATAAAGGTCTGTGTTTATTTAATTCTGCATCTGAGTGTTGTATCGACTCGGGGGGGGGGGGGGGGGGGGGGCTCAAAACCAGGTGGTCCATATTAAATTATCCATTTCAAAAGCCAAATCCAGAATGAGGTGTTTTCGCAGAGAATGACAAAGCCGTGCGTGACGTGTGTGTGTGTGTTTAGGGCATTGTGGACAGGTTAAAAGGGTCTTCTGTGCCTGATGAAACAGGTGGGACCCCGACAGTCACTGGCATGCAGTTCTTCCTCCCCCCGCCCCCCACCAGTGTGCTCCACATTTGCATAACACTAATCGGAGCATAAAAGAGAGTCAGATTCGTTCTGTGTTCATTAGCTTCATCTCTAGGTGTTTCTTTAGTCTATAAAGGCCTTATCATGTCCTGGTCATCACATTGCATATTTCTCTGCTCTGAGGCACAATTCTGCTGTGCTATTTCTTTTTTTTTTTTTTTTTTGCGATGCTTGAATTAGAATATGGAGTTTTGTAGTTAAAAGAGGTCATGTGAATGTGAGGTGTCCCTTATGGCTAGGGAGGC